>NC_138771.1:187196204-187203704 GCF_965119305.1 Pelophylax lessonae | reverse complement strand
CTGACAGAAGATATTCAACACAAGAGAAGTTTTTACAGGCATTAAACGCCTTAAATGCACATAGCCAATTGGTCATGATGGTATGACCACCCACCTAATGCTGAGTAGGTTCCCATTTTGACACCACCGGCGCATGCGCTCTGATGTCACACTTCAAGAGTCAGTTCACAAACCTCAATCCCTGACCTTGGGACAACCGCTTTCTGTATATGTGCTCACTGAATGTTTTGCATACCTGTTTGTCCAGCATTCTTGCACCAATATAAAAATTTGCATAAATTAAAAATTGGGATGCTCACTTCAGTTTCCTGATTGCTGAGAGATTCTGCGTATAGAACCAAATGACAAGTGTACATTTTGATGACTGCCAATATGTGAGATTTCATAAGAGAGAACATATAATTATATCAGATTAAGTCACTCTTCAGACTCCTGGTACTTATGCATGTAAGCTGTTGAGATTTGAGATCAGTTATTTAAACTACACATTAGAGCTGGCCATACACTTGTAGATTTTCAAACAGACATATGTACAAATATACTAACGTCGTTACAAAAATTCTCAGTGCATTGATGACTTGACAAATGTCGTTTTGAAAGTACTTTACTTTAAAATTCCATTTGCTTTTAACATTTAATTTTGAAATGCATAGACTTTACTAAATGGAAACCACAATGTATGACCAGCTTTAGGAGGGCGCCGCACACTCGCCCGTGCTGTGATTAAGCCATTAGTGATCTAAATTTGTTTTTCAGTCATTGTGCTAAAATCCCACAAGAAGTTTCCCGTCACTTGACATATGCTTCTTAGTTTGTTTAAAGGGTTCTAAAGTAGTGGAACCTGTACACTGAACAAGGTTACTATAATCTGTGTATATGCATTGTATTACCGTATGTGTTACGGGGATCGACCGATTATTAGTGGGGCCGATATTCACTTTTATGAAGAATCCATATCGGCCACAAATACTAATATTGATTGAAAGGGTTGTACTAGGGTGATGCCTGCAGCTAGAGGCATCACCCCGGTACCGTATTTTAGAGCCGACAGTCAGCTTTCTTGTAATAACTGATACGGCTAAGCTCGGCTGTTATTACGAGCAGTGGGAGGGGATGTCCCCTCCCACGCCTCGCTTGTGCTCTCCCGTTCCACCGTGTGGCTGAGTGACCAGCCGGTATGTCCGCCGGCTGGCTGAAGACTCAAACAAAGCCAGAATCAGCTTTGATCTGGTAACCCGGAAACAATGTCATGACATCACTTCCAGTTTACTAAAACCTTAAGGTTGCCACATTTAAAAAAAAAAAACATATTCAAAGTTTGGCTGTTTTGAATACTTTTAAGTACAAAGGAGAGATTTGGGGGTCTTATAGACCCCAGATCCCTCCAAAAAAAAAATACTTGACATGACTTGCTGTCACAAGGGACGTTTACATTCCTTGTGACAGCAATAAAAGTGATTACAAAAAAAAAAGGCAAGGGACCGTGTAAAAGGAAAAAAAAAAAAAAAAAACACCGGGAGGTCAGAGTGACCAGCCGGCACGTCCGCCAACTGGCCGAAGACCCGAACAAAGCCAGAATTGGCTCTGATCGGGTCTCCAATGTAGTAACCCGGAAGTGAGTAACTTTCGGTTACTGGAGCCTTTTTTTTTTTTTTCTTTTTTTTTTTTTAATGTGTTTAAGTGCAGAGGGAGGGGTTTGGGATCTTATAGACCCCAGATCCCTCCATAAAGAGTACCTGTCACTGCCTATTACTGTCACAAGGGATGTTTATATTGCTTACAGCAATGTGACAGCAATAAAAGTGATAAAAATATATATATATATATATATATATATATATATATATATATATATATATATATATATATATATTTTTTTTTTTAGGACAGTGTAAAAATAAAAACTTTAAATGTATAGAATATTGGCACCTAATATCGGCCTGAAGGATGGCCGGAAAATCGGTATCGACCCAGAAAAAAACAATATGGATCGATTCCTAATGTGTTATCAGTGGAGGCTATAACACAAGTTAGTTTTTCGGGGAATATCTTAGTTGTACTAAATCATTTCAGTACAGTTCTACTCTAAAACCTATACTGAACAACTGTATATCTGGCTGTCACCCCCTGAAAAAGCTAGTTTCCTGGCTGCCATACTTTGATTCTTTTACCTATAATTTAAAATCAGAATGAAGACCAACCCATGCTCTGCATACCCGTTCCTGATCAGCATTCAACCCCAAAAAAAAAATGTGCATCTAACACTACCCTCTCCCCACAATGACAATGCTGCTGTTCAAGGACATTTCTGTTTCATCTCCAGTGGTGTGCCGACATAAGACAGGAAGGGTTTAAAATGGTATCAGCCGTTTCAACGGAAACCAGGTGACGTTCGGCCCATGTGTACACCAGCCTGTCCGACAGAAGCCAGCCGGTGCTGGCAGCCAATGGCTGTGCAAGCTTACTGGGGTTCTGATCCTTGTCAGAACCCAATAACTCCAGTGGGGGAGATCGCTGTACTAACAGGTAGATAGTACAGCAGTTCCTCCTGAGCTCTTCCATTTCGTGACTTGTCATGAGTAAGTGCTGAACTAACGCAAAACGCATTGATTCCTCTTTGCACCCCCTGTATCTTCTTTGCCTGTAAATTTGTTGTTTTTTTTTTTTTTTTTTAAAGGTAAACTTTATTGAAATATGCTGTAGAACACCAGCAGTAACAAAGGACACAAAATCCATAACAAAAGAAAAGAAGTAAAGAAAGAGTAAACAATGCCAAAGGTCAGACGCCCGCATAGGGGCTCAATGAATACATGACAAGTACAGTAAAAAGCGCATATAATAAGCGGTAATATAAGACCAGGGGGGGAGGGGAGGAAAGATGGGGGGTGGACAGGGAGATCCATTGGCAACATAGACAAAAATAGGATACACAACAACTTAGCTTAAATGGACTCAGTAACAGGTGAAGTAGTAAGTTCAGAATCAACCCAAAGGGACCAGATTTTACGGAACTTTTTAGGATAGCCTCTAGTTTCATAAGTCATTTAATAGAAAGGAAGCACTTGGTTAACGAGTGAGATCCAAAATGGAATGTCGGGGGGGGGGGGGTAGTAGATTTCCAACGCAACGCTCTAGCCTTCCTAGCATAGAAGGTCAAGCGCATAAACAATTTAGTACGGGTAGGGGCATCCTCCATCCACATAACCCAACACAACATACAGCGGAGGGGGCTACAAATATTAGGTAGCTATGCCTAATTTTTAAGATTTCTAAGATTAGCAATGAGGTCCTTCACAGTAGACCAAAAGGCCCGAATGGATGGGCATTCCCAGAACATATGGAAAAATGTACCCTCAGCAACAGCGCACTTCAAACATATAGGGGAAGGCAATCTACCTAGTCTATGCAGGAATGTGGGTGTAAAGTAGGCTTTATACAGGAACTTAGATTGTATGTCTTTATCCCTAGAAGAGATAACCACTGGAATTTGGAAAGGAAGGATATCTTGCCACACCTCCTCCAACACATTCGGGATGTTCTCCCTCCAGAGAGATTCCACCACCTCTAGTCTCCTAGATTTAGAGTGCAATAAAGTGGAGTAATATGTAGAGACCAGTTTATCATGTGACAAATCAGAGATAAGATTCTCCAATGCAGAAGGTTCAAGCAAAACATTGCGCAGGCCAAATTGCGCAGCTGCCGCATGTGTAAATGTGTTTTTTACATGGTTTTTCAATCATTTTGAATTTTTGTGATGTACAGCCAGCCGAAGATGCTTTTATATACCCTTGATTTCAGCTAACGAGTATGGGTATTGCACCTGATGGAATAAGGATAGTGTGGAAAATCATGTAGCAGGCCGACCTTGAGCAGGATGCACTTTTAGCATTTTTAGAAGTCCGCTATGGCACCCTACATGTATCACTCAGTACATACGTAGGTAAGATAAAAACAATGATAGTGGCTTAATATGAACCCAGTATATTATTTTAAAGTGTTACTAAACCCGGGAGCCAGCATTCACTATGTCTGGTCTCCCTCTCCCACAGTACTCAGATTATGGAAATGCAATTATTTTAGTAAATATAAACTTCTAAATACCTTTTCTCATCAGCAGTATATAGCATTCTTGTGACTATTATCAGTGCCTTGTAAAGCTTGTAGGAGTTTTCATACTGCACTGAGCTGTCCTATCAGGATCCTTGACTCCTGACCCTCTGTCTGGACAGTGCTGATTGGCCCTGTGCTGATCGCATGCACTCTCCCAAGGAAAAAAAAAAACTCTCTAGAAATATACACCAAACTGAGCATGTGCAGCTTGACTCCAAAAGCTCTGTCTTATCCGGACATGTTCTGGAGTCAGTGGAAGAAGAGGAGGGGGGGATCTGTGCACACAGGATCAAACAGCCTTTTTACACAATGCAGTGGATTAACCCTTTAGGTTCCACAGTTACTATAACAAGCATGTTTTTGTACTGCATATAGAGATTGGATTTACTGTTGTGGGTTTAGGAACACTTTAAATTATAGAAATCCGATTTTCGTCACGTAGAAATATACTTTTATTTTTATCGGGTTATTGGTCCTTTGGTACAGCTGTGTATTTTTGGCTGGATAATGACTAATATATACTGTCAGTATATTTATAGATCAGATGAGCTGGCATCATCTGTGTTTTTATTAGAGAAACCACTTAGCTCTGAACTTGACATACCAGCTCTGTATAATCTTCTAGGAGTCCACCAAAATGATGGAGGAAAAAACAAAGCTGAGGAGAGGAGGCAGTTTTAAATAGCTGCGGAGCTCTGTCCACCCACTGTTTTATTTCTGTAACGTAATTATTCCTATGACTGAAGCATGATGCACTATTTACTGCTTCTAAAAATACGCAGAAAAGTATTTAAACAATGTATAAGAAGGACCATCTTTGAAAGGAAGCCAGAGAAACCCTTGTTATGTCTTCGTGCTCTGGGAATTATTCTTGACATTTATTAAAATATTTATTGCTTAGGGTTAGACTTGTCTCACTTCAGCTATACAAGAATAGAAGTTTAAAAGGAATCCCATTTAATTTTATCTCTACAAACCCATAATGTTCAGCTATAAAAAAAAAAAAAAAACCTAGTCTCCTTTTTACCTATTTTAGTTTACTCCTTTTTCTTTTTCGTTCTTTGAAAACACAGCTCTGATTCTTCTTAACAATTAGGTTATACTGCCCCCTACAGGAGTAGGACACTAGGCAGGAAAAAGCTTGACTACGCCTTTGGGCAGTCCCAGGAGGTATACACCCACTCTCCGCTATAAGCACTCAGGTTTTTTTTTTCTGCCTAGTCAAGAGTAAGGACCTAGTTCTTTGCTGGAATTTCTTGTTACTTTGTTTCTGTGAGATTCTACAATCAATTACTGGACTGGGCGACGGACTGAAGAATCTAGATCTAGAGGGTCCCCCCAGTCTGGCCAATGAGTGCCTGTAGACTGCAGCTGCACGCTAGGTTGGCCGTGACATAGCCCTACTGGACGGTGGCTGGCCTGCGAGTTAAACGCTTTGCAAGGACGCATACGACCTGGCCTCGGCTGAAGTAGCAACGTTTCTCCTGGTCGGCAGCGGTGCCCACCCTGTTCCTGGTATGGTAAGTAGATGTCCCCCCTCTACTCATGGAGGGATTTGGGGTGGACGTGGGCCCCTGCCTGTGACGGTGGGACCCCCGGGTTTCCCCCCCCCCCCCCCAGCTCCTCTAAAATTTAGGTGGTCACTGTGGGTCTTTCGGCTATGGTTAGCCTTGGGAATTTTTTTCTGATTTCCCCCCCCTCATGTTTAACACTGCTTTGGTACACCCCAATGGTTAAGAAAAATTAGGAGCTGTCAATGAACGAAAGAGAAAATTAGATTTTTTACTTCATTTCTCTGATGTTCATTGATGGACACAGCACCCACCCCTCTGTGGAGTTGGCTTTCTTCTGACACTGCCTATAGCAGAGAGGGTGTGTATAACCCCTGGGGCTGCCCATAGGTGCAGTCAAGCTTTTTCCTGCGTAGTGTCCTATTCCTGTAGGGGGCAGTATAACCCAATGGTTAAGAACAATCAGAAGCTGTGTCAGTCAATGAACATCAGAGAAATGGATTTTATGGTAAATCAGAAATCCCATTATTTTTATTTTAGTAATTTCAAGGATTTAAGGAAAACTGACCTAGTGTTGGGGAAATATTAAACATAACTGTCTTTATTTAGTAGATTCCTACTCCATTATTATTAGGAGTTGTTTTGTTCTAATGTTTGTTATAAAAAAAAAAAAGACCAATGCTGGTTTACATTCCTTAGTTCCTTTTTTGAATGATTTGTAGGGCTTCGTTCAGACAGTAGGTAGCACCTGTGTTTCTTTGTTTTGGCGTCTGCATCCAACCCGAGCTGCGTGCAGGCAACCTATAGAAGTGAATGCTGGTGCAGTGGCTACAGACGCATCTCAAAATTTGACAGTCATGCCTAAAGCAGAGGTCTGCCCCCACTCCAAAAATTAAGTCAGCAGCTACAAATACTGTAGCTGCAGACTTTTACTATTAGGGCACTTGCCTGTCCAAACATCTAGCGGTGTCCTCTTCCTGTCCTCTTGAATCGGCTCTCGGGTGCTGGCACCACCATCTCGGGCAAGGGTGAAACCGGCAGTGATGCCTTGCGGCTTCACAGCAAGTTTTTGCTACTGCGCATGCGCGATTTGCAAAGTGCTCTGTAAATTAGGCAGGGGGGGGGGATTGGTGGCAAACTTCTGACTCCCTTCCCCGCGGTGAACTCAGCCAGAAGTGGGAGCGGGTACCAGGCAAAACCAGTGTTACCCACTACCCCCCCCCCCTACCTAAAAGGTGCCAAATGTGGGAGGATGCAGACAAGTGGAACTTCCCTTTTGGGTGGAGCTCTGCTTTAAACGACTGCGGAACGGTCAGGGCCCTGCAGCCATTCCTGCAGAGTGGTGAGATTGACGCTCATTTTGACTGTAGTGACAAGATAATTTGAGAAAAGGAGCCGAATGTAAAACTTTCCCAAATTAATTTAAATTGTGCATGTGGTTTTCTTTCTGGAAACATGAAAAATTGTACATTTCTGTAATAAAACTTGTTTAAAGACAATGGTCAAAAATTTAAAGTGATTGTTTACCCCCCCCCCCCCCCCCCAAAAAAAAAAAACAAAAAAAAGATGCCCCTGTCCCTTTAAGGTACAAGCTGTAGCATAGTGCTTTTGCTTTTTCAATTGCTCCTTTCTATCTTCTACAATACCTGCTTGATCCTGCCTGGTCCTGACTTCCCCATATGAGAGCTGACCACGTTTATTATGGCTGCTGAGCTATGAAAGCGTGGTCTGAATACGTGCCTTCGTTAACTGCAGCTCTCCTGTGTGTCTCCCCTTCTCCTCCCCTCCTGCGTGTGTGTATGTGCATGCATGTATGCGTATATATGTTTACATGTGTGTAGGCATGTATGCATTAATGTGCATTTGTGTGTGCATTTGT